>NC_056732.1:905997420-906009920 GCF_019279795.1 Protopterus annectens
TACTGGAGTATATTGGAGTTTTTTAAAAGATGGTTTGGCAACAACTGTATTGGATATGAAGCTCTATACTAGGAAGTTAAACTTGTCAGTTTTATTTTTTGGCAAGGATTACTATTCAGATTATAGTGGTGGTCTGAAAAAAATAAGTGTTTGTAATCCACAATTACACCGTGCTATTTCACTTTTTGAGAAACTATGTGAATTTGACAGTCGACATATTCTAGGAAATTGGGCTAAACCCATTAATTTCAACTTTTCAAAAGAAGAAAATTGTTGTGAAGTATTTGTTCCAATAGGGAGAGCAAGTTGATGATGCCTGATAAAGGGGGTGGTTTGGTGGTAAGAAACACTAATGATTGCAACTTGAAAACTGAGATGTTACGGGTTTTTGATCAATATGAGGAAGTTTCTAGAAATTAATTGAATATAGCCTATAGTAAAATTGAGATTTTACTATATTATTTATTGATGCAGGAGCAGATCACTAATTCAGACTATGAGTTTTTGAGAAACGAGTACCCACATTTCTTAGGTATTTTCGGCATTCTGATAATTCACAACAATCTGTTTGATCTGCTTTTGGCCCTATTGCTGAGGCCAAAGTCTGTAAGTCTCATGGGGTAGCCATATTCATAGATGTCAAACTTACAGATGCTTTATGGCAAGAGAAACATATTTTCAGGGATTTTTCTGAGGGACGTCAATTGAAATATGTATATGGAGAATCTTTCATTGGTAACTGTTGATTGTCTGGTCAGGATAAAACAGACAAACTTCTGTGGGTTCTGTTCAAGCAGCTTTATTATGTACAAACTCATCAAGATTGAGGGTTATTAATTTTAATGTAGGTAAAATTGTAAACAAACTAGCTAGTACACTCATACATGCTCATTCTCTGGCTGCACTCTCAAAATGGCATTGAGGCTAGGATGTGCTTGCTATTTATATGCACTCGCTGTCCTTGAAACACTTCTTAAAGGTACAACACACATGCACGCACACACACACACACACACACACATACACACGCACGCACGCACGCACACACACACACACACACACACACACACACACACACACACACACACACACACACACACCACTATTCTACATCCCCCCCTTTGAGAAATGAGTCATGCATTAATTGACATGCAGTTTATACAATTATTCTTTGACATGCAATTATACACAACTAAATACATATAGACAATTATGTCCAAGCTGCTGTGTATTTCACACTAGGTCTAAAAATATGACCAAATTGTGTGACATAAAAATTAGAATTAGGTCTAGCAACTGGGATTGTCTCTGCTGAATGTTCAGATTTGGGAACATCAGAGCGGAAGTAGAAGTTAAGACACGTTCTGCAGCAGGAACATTGTCTGGATTGCTCTGAGATCTAGAGTCTGTATCACAGGAACAATGCTGCTTGATACAGGAAGAAGATGTTTGCGATTTCTCCTGTAATCCACATGCTCAGATTCTACAAAGTAGAATCTCGGCTCGGCACATATACCTATTACTTGATCAGTCCATTCTAAAACTTTTGCTGTTTGTATCCTCACTGTCTCTCCTTCTTTCAATGGATGAAGAAATCTGCTTGATTTATCATAGCTAGACTTATGGAAAGAATGCTTTCTGTATAGTTGGTCTTTGATTGTTCTGTTGTTCTTTGCTTTAGGCTTCCACAAAGTGGAACTGATAGGCAATGTTGTTCTGGTTTGCCTAGACAGAGGTCTCTCAGCAGGTGAGTCAAGTATATCTTTATGGGGTATGTTTCTGAGATTGAGTAAATTCAAAAAGACATCAGTATTATCACACACTGACTTTTCTAGTAATTGCTTTCCACTCTGTACTGCATGTTCAGCTAGTCCATTTGACCGAGGATATTCAGGACTACTAGTAACATGTACAAAGTCCCATTCTTTTGCAAATTTCTGAAACAACTGACTGGTAAATTGAGTACCATTGTCAGAAATAACTTTGTGTGGACTACCATGGACTGAGAAATGATGTTTCAACTTGGTGATAGCAGTGGACATTAGGTTAAGTAGTAAATCGATCTCAAACCAGTTTGAATAAGAGACTACCAACACTAAGTAATGCTGACTGTTCCACACAAATATATCAATGGCTACTGTTGACCAAGGTAGTTCAGGAACTTAACTTCGATGAAGTAGTTATTTTTGTAAATACGTTTTAGTACTATTGCATACTGAACAAGAAGAAAGTACTTTATCAATATTTTTTGCTAGAGAAGGTCAGAAAACTAGTCCTCTTGCCCTTCTTTTTTGTAGATTCAGATTCAGGGTGACCATGATGCAAAATCTGGCTATATTCACATTGTAAGGAAGCAGGAACAGCAAGTTTAGGAACTTTGAAAATAATGCCATCTTTCATCAACATCTCAACTCTGTAAGGAAAATAAGTTTGCACTTCAGGTGCTACACTAGATTGCTTCAATGGCTATCCAACATTAATGAAGTGGTTGAGCTTTTGCAAAACTGGATCAGACTTTGTATGATCTCTCAGCTCATCAAGTGTCATGGTAGAAAAATTACACATTTCCATGACATCAAAGTCAAAATTCTCTGCATTAAGTTGTTCTGTTGTATTTCTGGGTGATCTGGATAAGGTATCAGCCAGATAAAGAAGTTTGCCTTTTGTATAGACCATTTTGAAGCTGCAGTTTTGCAATTTGAGCATCACTCTTTGTAATCTCACTGGAGCTGAATGCATAGGCTTCTTTAAAATAGTGATTAGAGGTTGGTGATCAGTCTCAATCTGAATAGCTCGACCATAAATATAATCATGAAACTTTGAACATGCAAATATTATTACCAAAAGGGCTTTATCAATTTGAGTATATTGCCTTTCAATTTGGGTAAGAGATCTAGATGCATAGGCTACTGGTCTGCCTTTTTGAAGAATAACTGTGCCAAGACCAAATTTTGAAGCATCACTAGAAAAATTGACATCATGGTATCTTAATGTAGGTGGGATGGCAATTTTCTGCTTAAGGTCTTCAAGTGCTCTCTAGTGCTGTTCCAACCAAGATGATGTAAAATGTTTGACTGTCAGTTTTCTCAAAGGTGCTGGCAACTCACTGATGTCTAGTATAAACTTGCCTAAATAGTTGATCATACCAAAAAACATTGTAGAGCTTGAATACTATCTGGTGCTGGTATTTCAAGAATGGCTGCTTGCTTGGACGGGTCTGGTTGCAAGCCAGTGCTAATATATAAATGACCTACATATGTAATTTCTGGTAGCCTGAATTTGCACTTCAGAGGATTAAGCTTTAAGTTCACTTCACATGCTCTGTCTAGAACTTTCCTAAGGTTTTTGTCATGCCTTGATTCACCATTGCCTCCAACCAATAAATCATCTACTGTTATGGCACAAGGATAACCTAAAAAAGTTTGCCCCATTGCATGCTGAAAGACTTCACTTGCAGAATTTATTCCAAATGGCATCCTGAGGAATCTATATCTTCCAAATGTGATGCTGAAAATAGTCAGTAATGAAGATTTGTGATCAAGCATCACTTGCCAAAATGAACTTTTTGCATCCAAGTCAGAATAAAACAGTGGCATTTGGTATTAGGGCTGCGTCTTCCTTGACTGTACCCATAGGATGATGCAGTCTCTTTAATGCTTTGTTTAACTCTTTTGGGTCAATGCATATTCTGATTTAATCTGAGCCTTTTTTGTGGGCTGCTACCATGGATGATACCCATTCAGTTGGTTCTTTAACTGGACAAATTACACCTTGCTGCACCGTTTTATCCAGCTGAGCCTTGACTTTATTCTGCATAGCTATCTGAACTTTTCTTGCCGGTCTGACCACTGGACTATCTCTGGGTCTAACTTCATAGAATACATAACTGGACGTTTGCCTAAATTGTCATCGAAAACATCAGCATACTCTGAGAAAATAGCTTCAGTGAAACTGGAACTGGGACATGTGCTTATATGGTGAACTTCTTTGGTAAAGGAAAGCAGATTCATTCTCAGACTGTCTTTGAGACCCAACAATGACTACACAGGTCTTCAGATTACATAGAATAGTAAACTGTAGCAGTTCCTAACCACATAGCACGAAAGCACTACTAAGCCTTTTATTTGAATTTCTTCTCCTCCATAAGAAACACGTTTCACACAAATGATCACATTAAGTTGCTCACCAGCTCTCACCTTAGCATATGTGTCTGCTGACATAACATTACACTTTGAACAAGTGTCTACTTTGAGCTTGGTGGATTTACCATTGATCTGGCAGTACAAAACATTTTGTTTTTGCTGACAAATTTATTGCATCAACCTTTTCCCCAATTACTGGCACACCATCTACATAGAAAGCAGAGTTGCAGCTCTCTATATGATCAACTTGCATTTTTGAATGACCATTCTTTATAACTGTGAGGTTTACTTGATTTAGAAAACTTTTGAAAATGGTTCCATTTTTTACACTTGTGCCATTGCTGACCAAATGCTAAGCACATTTATCTTTTCGACTCATGATTGGCACCATAATTGCAACAGTTAAAAATAAGGTTTATTTTGTGTTTTGCTGAGTCACCCTTGTACTGCACTATTTCCCTTTCACCAAACTAGTCTTAGAACTTGCTGGAAAACTATGGGTTTTACCTGCCATACTCACAGAGGTTACAGATGCCATGTGCTTAGGCCTGCTCCTGCTAGCCACGTGTTGCATGCTGTCTACATTTGCTCTGGAGCCTGCTTAAACCATGCTCTTATCACTTGCAAGCATACTTGTGTGCCTTTCTGTAACTTCATGGATTTGACAAATCTCAATAGCTTCGTTCAGCATTAAATCACTATCATGAAGCAAAATCTTTCTCACTGCAGCACTATTAATTCCGCACACAAGTCTGTCCTTTATTAACTCACCTTTTAAGTCACCAAACCTACACATCTTGGCTTTGTTTCTCAGGTCAGTAATATAATATAATATAATGCAAATGTTCCTCCTGGTTTTTGATCTCTTCTGTAAAACAACTTCATCTCCAATGTAACATTTGTCTGGGGGTTACACATTTCACTGAATTTGCATTTTAAACACTCAGGGTCTTCAATTGATTCAGCCTGTACAATAATATAGTGGTTTTCCCTTTCTCCTTCATATACTGCTGATGCATACACAAATTAACACTCTCTTTCAATGGCCTCTGACCCAGCTAAGTTTAGCAAAATGAATGCCCTGGTGTTTGCATCTTTGTCAGAATAAGCAGCCTGTATAAAAATATCATACTCTTGCTCAAATATTCTCCAATTCTCAGCAATATTCTGATCAAATACAAGTGGTGATGGTTTTCAAAATCCATCTGCCATGTCAACAAATTATAGTAAAACACAATGCAACCCAAGTCCACTTATAACTATATGAACATGCACACATATACATATGCCATAAATTTATGCCAGTACTTGTAATTATGCCCAATAGCACAACAAGCCTCTGAATAAGTGAACTTTGTGAAATAAGTCTCCTGGGCATAAGAATACTCTTGAAATCACTGTACTGTAAGAAATTATCTCTTTTCAGTGTAAAAAACATTTCAAAATAACTGCACTGTATGAATAAACTGGGCAGAAGAAGCTCAGCATAAAAAAACATTTTGAAGCAATTGCACATTGTGAATAAACAGTACACAGCATACTGAAACTTTCACAAAATGTCTGTACTTTGCTAAACAACTCTGTATAGTGCAAGAAACACACTATAATAGTGTCAGTCTGTGAATAAACACACCCAACACAAGAAACTTTTCGAAATGACTGCATTTTGACTGCACTTTATGAAATAGTTGCACTTTGCACACAAATAAACTCTTTGGAATAAATGCACAGTAATAAGCACACAATTTAAGAACTTTTACATACTTTGAGATACTTTGAATAACTCTAGTTATACCCTTAATAGCTTCAATCAATGCAAAATAATAGTTTATGCCAAAACACAGTAACTTGCCAAAAGACATGCAGTCACCTTGCTGTAATTATGCTAAATGTGCCCTTTTTGCCCTTTGTTATATTTGTTTTGCTCATTTAATCTTTTTCCATGCCCATTATATTTTCTTGTTCTTGTTTTACTCTAAACATGCTCATTTTACTTTAAACTTGCTTGTTTTGTAATTCTGAGGTAATTCCAAACCCCTTCTGTTCTTTTCTGATAATCGTTTTATCAAATATCTTAATTTTAAACATTTAATTTAATTAATAAACTTTTTGTGCCTCTCACTTGCTTAATACTGCATTCTGTCCATTGTAATGCTCAGTTTTATCTTTTTTTAATAAATAAATCATTCTTGTAAGTTTTCATTACCTTTGGTACGTTTCTGGCCCTTTTTTGTTTTCGGTTCTCTTAGTTTTCCTTCACTGTTAAGTCTGTACCTCGTAGCTCTAAAAAGGAGTCTCTGGAATCCCAGTTCTGACACCAGGATTCTGGTCAGGATAAACGGATGAACTTCTGTGGGTTCTGTTCAAGCAGCTTTCGTATGTACAAACACATCAGGATTGAGACTTAATAACTTTAACTTAGGTAAACTTATAAACCAACTAGCTATTACACTCATACATACCCACTCTCTGGTTGCATTCTCAAAATGGCACTGAAGCTAGCACATGCTTGCTATTTATATGCACATGCTGTCCTTGAAATGCTTCTTAAAGGTACAACACACACGCACGCACGCACACACACACACACACACACACACACACACACACACACACACACACACACACACACACACTATTCTACAGTAACCATTGACACGAAGTACGTTTTTTCAGTGATCTCCCATGAGGTCTGGTAAAATTGGTTTTCTGAATATTTGACTTCAATCCATATTATCGACAATAGTAACATCAAAGTTTTAAGAATCCTTATGGAGTCAGTGTTAGATGATAACTTTATATTTTTTGAGGGTGGCCTTTAAAAACAAAAATCTAGGGTGGCGATGGGAGTGGTGTGTGCTCCCATTTTTGCTAATGTGGTGATGGCCTATTGGGAGCACAATTATGTGTTCCATTCTGGCCATGTAAATTGCTGAATATTGTACAGATGTTTATGTGTGGCATATTAATTTTTTGGAAAGATTCTGAAGAGAAATTGGAAGAATTTTTTGTGTACATCAATAATACAACTGAATGTCTAAAGTTTATTATTGATTATTCACCCATAGTTTTAAAATGCTTAGACATTGAAATATATAAGGATGATATTAACAGGAGGTTCGTCTCCAGTTTTATAGAAAACCCTCATACTCTAACACTTTATTACATTTCAATAGTTGCCACCCATTACATCAAAAAAGATCTTTGGTCAAGGGCCATTTGGTCAGGTTTTTATGAATGACATCTGATTTGCATTTATTCCTTAAACAGAGTGATAAACTCAGATTAATGCTTATTAAAAGGGGTTACCCTGAAGGCTTCTTGAGCAAGATTTTCTTGGAAATTCACAACAAGAGAGTTTCATGATTTTATTATCCACTTCCTGTCATGCAATAAAATGAGAACATTAGTATTGGATCAAAACAGACTCATTTTAATAAGTATTAACTTATAATGGCGATGTTGAAATGATGAGGTGAATTGCTCTGAAATACTGGAAAATTTTTGACAGGGGTTTGCTAAACAAACAAATGGTACGATTCACCCCATGTATCATATGTAAGAAAGATTGGAGCATCAAACATCACATAGAAAGATCACAGAGAACTATAGAAATTTAAGAAAGAAGAATTGGACTTTTATTTGCAGGTGATGTAAGTACTGGCATTTTATTGAGGAAGGCTGTGAGGTTAAAATCAAGGGGTTTTGGTATATGTCACCCACAGTTTTACAGTAGTTTTTCAACTAAAGGTGTGGTATATATAGCAACATGTTGTTTGTGCACTAGGCTCTACATTTCCAAAACTGAGAGAGCCTTTAAGGCCTGATTTTACGAGCACACTTATGCTATTAGAACAGACTATGTGAACACTCTGTGAAAGCATATTCAACAATATTCAGGACATTAGTTTAGGTTTTATGCACTTGCTATTGTAGAACAGGATTAGAGGGGAGGGCTGTGGAAGATGAAATTAGAAACCGAAGAATTACAATGGCAAATTAAGACTAATGCCATGGGTCCCGATGGTTTGAATGACATGAACTCTCTATCCTGTGTCTTGAAACTAAAATCAATTAGTAGTTTTTAAAATTGCTTTTAGTATTTAATGATCAAGTATATTTATTATTTTATACATTTAGAAAACTAATTGCATAACATATATGTATAGTTATCGAAATATCAGGAATGGATTTAATTCATAAAATATTGCACATATTTTTGAGAGATCTATAATAATTATTATTTACAGGGCAGAAAATTCACTATAATACTTTTATATTATCATTTTATACATACATATATATATATATATATATATATATATATATATATATATATTTTTTTTTTTCATTTTGTTTTAAATTGGATGATTATGAGTGGTGACTGTATGATTGGGGGTGGGGATTCCACACTATAAAAGGTCAAAATGGTCAACGTGTTTTCATTTTAATTCATTGGGATGAAGTCCCGGATATTGATGTAGGGATGAAAGTGCTTAGTAGAAGAAGAAATAAAGTTTTTTGCTGTGGTTTTATTAATTGTCCTGGTTATTTTTCATGTCTGAACCTCATCTGGTGTAGAAGCCATTTTATGAATGGTGCAGGCACTGGCATTTGGTCTCACTGGTGGATGTTTTATTTTTGTGTTCATTTTCTGGAACTGGTTGTCAGCTTGGATTGATTATCTAGACCCTTTTCAGCCAGGATGGAAAAATACTGAATATAGCTGGAGATATTGATTGATGGATGAATAAATATTTTCAGGACCTCCCAAATCCAGTGGATATGCTCTACTCTAAGTAGGCAATATCAGAAGCAACTTGAGGGATCTGATTTACTTCTGTCTATGGAGTTGCTATGGTAATTTAACAGTCTCTTTTTGTCTAGCCTGCATGAGTGTATGAGATATAGCCAGCAAATCTAAATATGTTGGACTTTGATGGAGAGATGTGTTTAATACAGCTGAAAATGTAATTTGTTTTGTAGATTTGTACATTGTTCCTTAGAATGTGTATATTACCCTTTATTAAGTTACACATTATATATTCTATATATTTTTTGTTGTACATTTATGTGTCTTTCTTACTGTTAACCTGCTCACTGAACATTTAACTGTGTCTCCTGTATTTATTTGACTATTGCCAAAGGGCTCTAGTCATACCTGGAAAGAGCATGACCAGTGTACTATGGTAAGTAAATAAATAAATAAATACACAGTTTCAATGTGAGAAAGGTGGGGATGGTACCCCTACATTGGAAAAATAGGGCAGTGGCCCCATGTTCAAAACTGAGATAGGTGGCTGCGTTCCACTTATAAAAGGATCATGTTCCCTAGACTTCATGGAAACGGCTATGTCAGAGTTATAGAAAAGGAAGCTCAACTGAGATGTGAGCCTCTGATTCATTAATAGCAACGAGGCTTGTGTCTTTGCTGGGAAGGAGTGGATCAAGGTACTGTTTTACACAAGTATAAGAGGAGTCTGGGACTTTACTGGCACTATCGGTATTTGTTTTGTGGAGCTATAGAACGCATATGATGATTTATTCTTGAATGTGTTGTAGACGGTTTTACAACAGTATGGGATTTTAGGGCCATAACTCCATGTCATTTGATTCTTGTGTTTAAGTAAGATGAGTTGTGTCCACATTCTTATATTGTCATATATATTCAAACTAGGCATATGACTTTGCCACACATATGTTTTATCTCATTTTCTAGTCATTATTTTCCTCTACAGGCTATCCAGTCCAGATGAAGACTAGAGAGAATCCAGTTTGGAGAAGCAAGGGCTGCATGTTTGCCAATTGCATCTGCTGTCATTTTAGCTTCAGAGGACTTTGCTGTTCAACATCCACTGGCATGGTTCTATACTGATGAAATGGATGGGCTAAAGATCATTACCTTCCATTCAGGTGTCATGGCTGTCTCCAGGTAAAGAGTAGCTTACTCTGTGTAGGAAGTGTAAGAGAGGAAACAACTGCTGCAACTGAAGCTGTTTAAGTATCTTTATTTTCTCCAGAGTAGGGGGGATCTTAGGTTTGGCCTGCAGGAGGGACAACAGTGGTGGCATTGCAAGCACTAAAGAGATTCATAAGATTAAGATATCATTTTTTGCCCCATTCTCACATATGGTCTGAGGTGTAGCTAATATTTCTGGTGCCTGGTGCCCTCTCCCAGTCTGGCACCCCCAACCTTAAGTTAAGAAGAAAGTTAAGAAGAAAAAACAAACAACGAGAGGTCCTTTATCCTTTCTTTGATCTGGTGCTTCTCCTCATCTAAGGAGGAAGCTAGGTCTATTTTTGACATACATGCTCCTCAACTCATTTAAAATGTAGCAAACTGCTACATGGTATGTTAAAACTAGGCTTCACTTATGACTGCAAATGAAGTGCCAGGATACCAGTATTTGGTAATGTACTTGCATTGAAGATTGGTCCTCATCTGCCAGTAGCGCCACCCCCTTAAAACTCTGTGCCTGGTATAGCTGCCCCATTTATCCCACCCTAACTATACTTCTGCATATAGTCATTGTAGCTGGGCTGTGACCAAAAAGAAGAGATTGTGGAAGAAAGAGGCAGAAAGGCAGCACTTTTCCAAGTTATCCATTCTTACACTCTATGACAGTGAGGAACTGAGCAGTCTGGAAGGATCTCTGAGGATAAACACTGTTCTTCCAGGTTGAGGCTTGAGAAGTGTCAGTTGAGGTGCTTTGGCCATGAAGTGAGGACATCCCTTAGTTACATTTCATGGGAGGTGTATCAAGCATGACCCAGGAGGAGGAGGTACTGGGATATTTGCAAGACACATAAGTGACATTTTATCCCTCAGTTTGCCTATATATGCCTAGTTTTTTTTCAAAGATGAAGTGGTAGCTGTTAATGGAAGTAGAGATGTCTGCTGTACAGTACTTACCCAGTTCCACCATTTTTGGTTTAGTACATGAATAAATGGATGACAAATATTTCCTCTGATCATCACCTTAACTGTAAATCCTCAAAGGTCAACTTGCTTGCCTTTTTTAGATTAAGAAACAATTCTTTTATACAGAAGTGTAAAATGTAATAACAGCATGTGTCCTTCTTTCAGTCTAATTGTTTAGTGCAGATGATTAAGACTGAGTTTGTAGCAACCTTCATCCCAAAGTTCAGGATTTGATTTCTGTGGTCTCCATTTCTTTGACTAAGAGCAAGTTACTTAATCAGAAAGTGCTCTCAGGTCACACCTGAAATGGTATGATATGGCTAAATAAATAAAAAATAAATCTCAGAACTAAAGTTCTTTGACTATGCTCACTAGTTATAGTGCAAATGTTTGGCAAATCAGAAACCTTGAGGCATAGTTTTTATCTGTTCAACTAGTTTTTCTTTTCCTATTACATCCTAGAGGCTTATAAGCTGAAGGTTATTCCATCTCGGTTGATTTTAAGGTTAGTTATCTTATCCTTCAGGTAATAGACTTAGCTTTATGATCTCTAATTGCTGCTTTTGTTTATTGCATTAAAGAGGAAGAATTTACCTGGATTGAATTTTGGAAATTTTACTTTCTTCCCAATGCTTTTATTTCACTGGTGAGTTTTGACACAGAAGTCTGATTTCAGTGCAAGATGTAGTATTTGAAATAATAAAAAAAAAACTTTCTGATTCTGCTTCTGATATTACAGAATCTCTAACAGTTGACAACCTTATTTACTTTCATCTTACGTGCAAATATTTGCTTATTTCTCTTTTACACTTTAATCTACTATTTAACTCACCGAGCCCTTCATAAGGACGCTCATTAACAATCAAAATTGACTGAAAATATTGAAGAAGAGTTGGGTTGGTTAGAGTATTTGTGGCAAGTTAAACTAAATGCATGCTTCCCACCCGGATTAAATAACAGAGAGAAATTTGTTATGCATTTAAAAAGAAGGGGTTTTAAACATTAGTATGTGTTTACAGTATTTTGCATATGTTTTAGATGGTTTATATTATATATAGTAATTAATACATGTGTATGAGATGTAGTTGATAGGGAGTCATGCGATTTGTTGCTGGTGTATTTAACAAGAAAGCATTTTAATTTAATTGTCTGATGAAGTCTTATTTGGAAGAGTGGAGAGACGAAAGCGCTAACCTTGTGGCTATTAAATTGGTTTTCCTGAAGCTTCTACTGCTTTTTTTCTGTGTTTTAAGTTTGGAGTTTGGGCTTAAGCTGTTTTTTGATAACTTTAAATTTATGGCTGACCCTGACATCACCACGCATCAACATTCTACAGGGGTGTGAGTGATGACATTAGCTACTGCCCGTACTCGATCATTTTGAACTGTTTTGGAGGGAAACAGGGACTATAGCAGCAATGGCAGCATTGCACAGTT